>NC_048314.1:13682948-13719284 GCF_013100865.1 Trachemys scripta elegans
TGAGGCTGCGGTTTTTCCACCCAATATGAAGTAGTCAGTCCCTCATCCTGATCTATTGCGTATATCCCTCTTTCTGCTCATCCCAGTGTATGTGGGGGCACATTCCTCTCATCAGAGTAGACCCTGTGATTCTCAGAACAGACAGAGTTGGCTCTGAATAATGGGGTTATCCTGCACTGATGACGATTATTGGGGTAGTGTCTAAAAGCCCAGTTGGAAATCACCGTTTCTTTGTGATAGACACCATGCATATACACAATGAAAAAATGTTCTCTGCCCTCAAAAGAACCCCACAAATATGGGCTAAGTTTGCTACAAGATGACTAAGGGAGGAATGCAAGTGTCTGATAGGTGTGAATTTTAAGGATATGGTTTAGTTATTTAGGATGGCAAAAGGGTTTATTTTAACCAGGAGAAATGGGCTGAGATGGAGAAAGGGAAAATGTAAGGTGAATAACAGGAAGCATTTTCTGTCAGTGGAATGCATTAGTTTGTGGAATACTCTCCTATGGGAAGTGGTGTGTGTGTTCCATCACTTCGGACATTTTAAAAACGAATCTGGAAAAATCTAATCTTGGAGCATAATATGTTACAATCTCATTCTGTGGGCAAGTTAGTGACAGAAAGGTCAGAGAGGTTTAATTTGATTTTTAAAAATCAACAGAATCATAATGTCACCCACTCACTGTCCCCCATGGCCCAACTCCAGGGCCCTAGGTTGGTGGAAATGGGTTGAATTGGTTATCATTCAAATGCCATTTCTTCCACAAACACAGTGGTGTCAAATATGACAAACCTAGAACAATTATGTAGATATGTATTTTAGAAAATGTTTAAAAATTAAAAATTTAAATTATACTTTAACACAGGCGTGCATTGCTTACATAAAAAATCCCTGGAGAATCCACTACAAGGAACATTTCTGAAACAGTCCCTGGGGCAAGGGAGTTCCTGATGTAATAAATAGGTCTTTCCTTCTCTCTGATGTTTTTATTTTTTTGTGAGGGGAGGGATAACGTCTGCATAATTCAGAGTAGCAAAGGGGACCAGATCCACAAGTGCTAGAAGTTGATTTATCCCAAACTGGGTGCTGTACTTTTAACGTTTTAAAATAAATGGAGTGTGGGTGAAAGCTGCCATACTCAGTCTTGGTCTAAACACAGAGTTGCACCAGTTTAACTAAAGGCATGGTTTAAAATCCCATTAGTTAAAAAGGTGCATCTTTGTGTGCAGACTTTCTATATCAGTTTAAACCTTCTGTTGATTTAGCTTGCATCTGGTGAATGCTGAATTGATATGAGTGTCTATGCAGGGGTTTGCACTGATGTAGCTGAATTGGTGGTGATTTCAGTTAAACCAGTGCAATGTCTCTGTGTAGACAAACCCTCTGGTCCCAGCTCTGCGGTGGGTCCAGTGCTGTGGACCTCATTGCAGTTTCAGGGTTTAACAGCCTAGGAGACTAACCTTTGCTGGGATGCACAGCTGCAGGATGGGCAGTGTCAGCTTCTCGACACCCCACCCAGCATTTGTAAACCAGCTTTGCAAAATGATCATAAAAATGGAGATATCCTATCTTCTAGAGCTGGACGGGACCTTGAAAGGTCATCGAGTCCAGCCCTCTGCCTTCATTAGCAGGACCAAGTACCAATTTTTCCCCAGATCCCTGAGTGGGTCCCTCAAGGATTGAACTCACAACCCACTGGGTTTAGCAGGCCAATGCTCAAACCACTGAGCTATCCCTGTATCAGCACAAATGCACATTCTGCTGTCCTACCCTTTTCTGTGTTGACTGAATAGTATTTTATGTCCTCTAGTGCAGTGGTTCTCAACCTTTTTCTTCCTGAGGCCCCCAACATGCTATAAAAATTCCTTGTCCCCCCACCCGCACCCCATGCCACAACTGTTTTTCTGCATATCCAGTAGCTTAAAAGCCAGGATCAGCATTAGGGGATAGTAAGCAGGGTAACTGCCCGGGGTCCCATCCACAGGAGGGCCTTCAAAGCTTTGTTGCTCAGGCTGTGGCTTCAGCCCCGCATGGCAGGGCTCAGGCTTTGGCTTTCTGCCCTGGTTTATTTTGGCAGACCCCCTGAAACCTGCTCGTGGCCCCGCAGGGGGCTCCGGATCCCTGGTTGAAAACCACTGCCCTAGTACAATCACTGTTAACACTGGGTATCTTCTGGCCCACAGGGGGTAGAAAGAGCCTGTCAACCACAATGCCCTAGGGTATATGCGTTCTAAATATATTTAGAAAATGGACAAGGCAGATAGTTGACTTTCAGCTATGTGTTTGGCAGGGAGTAGAGTGGAGGAAACTTACCCTGACACTGCCCACATTGTATCCATTCTGTGGATAAATGAAGGATGTCAGTTTCCAGCGCACTTAGTCCAGTATCTTTTGCCAGCACTAAGCTCACACTAAGCAGCTACCCTATAAGTTTGTCAGTACAAATGTGATAGGTGTGTTGCATTTACCTATCCATATGGTTTGGGAAGAGGAGAAATAGGCACACTTTTTCCTAATATTTGTTTAAAATGTAACTAAAAAAAATCAAACTCCTTTTAGTAACTTACTACACATCGACAAAAGACTTTCTGATTTCCTGACCTGGAGTTGGAACGTTTGGCTGAGTGACTCAAGGGCTCCATGATTCAAGTTCCTCTTGATTAAACCTTTTTTTTTTTTTTCTTCTTCAGGAATTTGGCTAGATTCCTGGCCTTACTAATTGGGCGAGAACTTCCTGAAGTCAGGATGTTAAGCCTGAGCCACTTTGTTTCATTACCAGTCCTAAAGTCTCCTTTTTTGGTTGTCGAGTCTGTAGTGGACCTGACTTTGGCTTAAGCCACTAGTAAAAATAGAATTTGTTCTCACTCTCTCTCTCGTTTTGCTATTAAACTGAAATTTAAGCAACACCTGATTAGTGAAGAAATATGGAGAGCCTGCTTATAAGACTAGCTGTGTGATGTGCAACACAATAACAGCATTACAATGACTCAATAATTTTTTGTTTCTGAACAGTTGGCACGTACCTTGGGTGCTTTGTAAAGTCTTAACCGCCCATGACGTGCACCAGTGACTTGATAATGCAAATCCTGATATAGTTTGTTACTATATATATGGTCTAATATTAAAGATTATGACAAGGAGACAGGACTCCTAGGTTCTGTTCCTGCTCTGATAGCAACTCTGTGAGATTGGGGAATTTACTGAGTGTGGCAGGACCTTTATTTTGCTGCTCTTAATTTTGTATATTTTGTATATATAAAGTGAGGATCATGCTAAGTAATTAATCAGTCTTGGGCTACATACATACATACATATATGTATGTTTTTCTTTAATTGCTATGGAGCCCTTTAAAACCTCTCCTCCTTTTCTAGAGTCTCCTGCGTGGAGCTGCTTACTATGTCATCAGCAGTGGGTGGAGCCAAGAGCAGGTGTCTGGATAAAGCTCTGGCTGCCCCTGCCTGGGTGGAAAGCCTATTCATGGGGGAACATGGGGAAAGTCTGTGCTAACTAAACTGTATCTGTTTTGGGGCTATAAACAGAGCCTGTCAGTTCAGAGCTATCATGAGTACACCTTTCACCAAAACAAATATGTTTAAAATTGACTTAAAGTCTGCTCTTGGCTTTGCTTTTTAATGTTGCCAGATCAATTTAAATGTGAGCAAAATGTTAAAGAAGCCATACTGCTGGCAAATCCCAGCTAGGATGGGTATTGGGACTACAGACTGTGTCTGCCTTTTCTGGTATAGCTTGTACAGCTGACTTTTTGACTCATTAATTTACAAACAGATGTATGGATTAATACATCCTTAATGATGAAGACTTGGTCATGCATTCACTAAAAGTTAGCGTATGGCTGTTACACCTCTAAAAAGTTCCAGTTGGCATGTAGCTTTGGACAACTGGCAGCTCAAGCCATATTAAAATAAAGATCTGCACCTGTTATATAATGCCAATGTAACTCAGCGTCATGATCATGATGAGGACAAATTACAGCTTCCCTTTGGTACTTATTTAAGACACACAAATATAAATAGACATTAAATAACAAGAAGGCAACCTTTGTGAGGACTCATCTCATTTGTGCATTAATGCGAAGTTGGGGTATATTAAGATCAAAGATGGGTCCCAAATTGCAAAGTTAAAATTTAGATCTGATTTTCCTCAAAGTTGTTGGTGATTGGAATCAAGGTTTTGGTCTGAGACCATTTGTAGTTGAGATGAAGTGGTAGAACGCTATTGATGTGTTGTACACTCACCGTTTTGCTATCACATAATATCTCCAACTCTCTCCCCTTTGGTACTGGTTTTAGGGCATCTATCTCCTGCAAATGAGCAATGGGATGAACCTCATGGATCCAGGGTTCCAGCAGAAACTGGAGGATGAGAAGGAAGTAATTCGTCGAGCTATCCAGAAGGAACTGAAGATCAAAGAGGGGGCGGAAAATCTGCGCAAGGTGACAACAGACAAAAAAAATCTGGTGCATGTAGAGCATGTGCTGAAATCTTCCAATCGGAAACTGGAGCAGCTGCACTGGGATCTCCAGGAGCTTAATGCCCGGATTGTAGTAACAGAGAAAGGGGAGAGCAAAACAGGTAGGTCTTGGGACATAATTGTTGGGCATGATAGCTTCAGCAGTAAGCCTAATTATAGCCAATGCTTTCATTTCCTTTTTTTTGTTTTCTATCGGGGGCTAATGTGATGGGAAGGAAAAATCTGATCTACCTAGGAGAGGAATCTCAACTGATTCCTGCTTATGTCCAGGTGAGACGAACAGTGTAGAGGTATTGAAGTTTGGAAAGTTGTGATTGACACTAATCGAGGTGGAAGGAGGTGATAACATAAATCAGAATGGGCAAAAGACTGATTGCGTATGTTGGACATAGGATCGCCTCCTGAACTTCATCTGGGCAGACTTACAGAGCTTGGGAGAGAAAATAGGGGCTTTGGAGTAGAATCCAACATGCAAGTTCCTGACAGAGGGATGAATGTGAGATTGGAGGTTGTTGGTATTCTCGGGGCCCGATCCTAAGAAGCCATCAGTTCTCATATTGGGTCAGTAGTAGGCTAGGGTACGCAACAGCTAGGAGAATTTGTCCTTCAATTGAGGCCGTATATTGTACGTGTCTTTGAAGATGAAAACCTCATTTATACTCTCCTCCTCATCCCACCTGTTACCCTATGAGGGAACCATGAGAAGCAGGGTAATGGAATTCACTATGTTGTTGCACAGATGGTTCCATGTCCCCGGACCCTTGTCTCTGGGAAAGGAACCCAAACCCAGTGGCAAGGAGGATAGAGGCTCTGAAAAAGCAGCTGCACATTGAGATGAAAGTGAAACAGGGAGCTGAGAACATGATCCAGATGTATTCAAATGCAACGTCAAAGGTAAGCATTGCTGAGTAGAAATAAGCAGGGAGCATTCCACCTTGGAACAAGATTTCTGTTAATAGTGCAAACACACACAAATCTTTATTCCAGATCTGAGTGTGACAGGGAGACGCTTTAAGTCAGAGGAGTTTTAGGTTGCATGGCTGAGCCCATCTGTGTGTTCATGAGCTGATATACAGCCCTGTGACAGCATGGTGTACTATCCCATGGGGGAACAGTGTTATGAATACAGGTTGTGTTGGACTCGTTGTCACGGGATGTCATTGAGACAATCATTTAGTACAATTCAAATCAGTCTGCCTACTGTGGGGGTTCTTGTACCTTCCACTGAAGCATCTGGTGCTGATCATTGTTACAGACAGGATTCTGGACTAGATAGACCAGGGGTCTGATCCAGTATGGTAATTTATGTTCCTACACTTCAGATACTGATTATGCTTCTGTTCTCTGATATTAGTTACTAATATTAGACATTAGAATGGCTACCAGCATCTAACACTGGTGGTAGTGCCACTAGATTAGAAACAGATTAAAAAAAAAGTCTCAGAAGTGGTAAATCTTGTCAGTCACAGACATGGAGTACTGCCTCCAGAAAAGTCAATCCAGGCTTTGGGAGGTGCAGTACAGGGAGAGGAGCCAAAATATCTGACCAAAGGTAAGAAAATAAAATGCTTTGGAATATGACCCTTAATGTGTGACACTATCCCACATCATCAAGTTTCTGATATGATGTACCAAGTTTGTGCAATACTGTTTATTTCAAAAGAGACTTTAAGATGGAGCGAAGTAAATGGTATCTTTGTGTATGAGTTATTTAAAAAAGAGCTTTTTGGGAATTTACTGCTTTCTTATTCATCATGCTGCTTGTGTTTGGCATAATCATATTTAATATTCTGGAGGAGAATAAAAAATAAAGTTTAATTAAGAAGCTTAATTTAACTATATGAGCAAGATAAAAAACTTAGACACTCTGGTTTATTCCACACCTCCACCCATACAACTCTGCCAGCACAATTGACTAGGGAAGCACAATATTGAATCACTGCAACATCAGAATAAAATCATAGTTGAAAGTACTCACAGGGCAAGACACTGTTACCCATGAAACTCGTCACATCTTTCATAGGTGTCACAGCATATCACAGATCCCTCATCTGTATCTACCATGGTTGGAAATCATCATCCCTGTTGCTTATGCATCTTTTTTGCACAACTGGGCATTGTGTGAAGTTTTAGGACTTTCTGGGACCCCTTTGAAGGTCTTGTATGTTGTGGTGCCCCATCTTTGTCCTAGTCTAACACATAATTAAAATCTAGTTCTCTCCTGTATGGACCTCCCAGCCATCTGTAATCTGTCTTGCCAGGACCGGAAGCTGCTGGCAACAGCTCAGCAAATGCTCCAGGACAGCAAGACGAAGATTGAGCTGATTCGGATGCAGATTGTGAAAGTATCTCAGTTGGCAGGTGGAATAGAGGATGCAATGGATCCAGCAGGTAAGATGCTTTGTATATCTGACATCGCTCGGAGAAGATATAGCTGAATTATGAAGCCCCAATGCCTGAGATGCTAGGCCACATGCTTGTCTGATTGTTATATTTATCTCCAACCTTACCAGTGAAGATGGGGGCCACCATCAGTCTCCTGGAGCTACGCATCGAGGAACTGCGACATCACCTATGCATTGAAGCTGCCGTGGCTGAAGGGGCAAAAAATGTGGTGAAGATCCTGGGAGGCAGGCGGGTGCAGGATCGCAAAGTGTTGGCTGAAGTAAGCACCATTGCAGTATTGCTACTTGAAGCATTGTGGTGTCTTTCTGTATGCTGGATAGTAACCTTTTTGTCAGAGGAAAAACAGTATTACAGCTGTTGCCCATTAATGCCCTAGCCATGTTCTCAGCAATGACATGGTGGCTCCCTACTGCCAAGTCCCATGACACTGGTCTAAATCCTCCAGCACTGCCATAATACTGCAGTCCCTGCTCATAGTGATGTTGCGGCAGCTGCTACTCCCAGCAACTGTAACGGTAGAAGGTGATAATTCCCTTGTATAACTGCTGTTACTGGCTGTTTGAGAGATTCTGTGGTTGTCATTGCCATCTGATTCATTGCATGTAATATGCAATGACTGTTTTTAAAAAAGCCACATATAAAGCTCTCCCATCATATGCTGTTCTTGTGAGAGACGTTACATTTCCAGAACTTGCCAACTGACTTACATCATAAAGCTAAGACAGAAAAAAATGAACTTATAGTAAACTAAACAACACTCTCTTTAATTTTTCTAATGGTCAGAACAGGAAAATATGAATAAAAAATTTCACTCATTTGCTATGTAACTTTGGCCAAGTCACTTATCCTTTTTGTGCCTCCGTTTACTCATCTGTACAATGAGGATAATACTTATCCCACAGGGCTTTTGTGAGCCATAGTTCATGTTTGTAGAGAGCTTTGAAGGTGTCAGATGAAAGGCTCTATATAACTGTGAAGTGTTAGTTATAGTAATTATCCAACTTGGGCATTCATTATACCAGTCATTTTTAATTGGAAATCTTTTGGAGTCCAAAGTGGTGGCTGCTTATAGTGCACTGGTGTGTAAGAAACCAGTTTTGGATTTTTGATCGTAGTCTGGTCTTCAAGTCGGAAATAGCGTGGTGGGAGCTTATTCAGGGCAGAATCCTCCTGACCCTCAGTAGCAGTGAGTTGCGATGAATGAGTGGTGCTGATAGTCCCTTCTTGTCCTTCATGAGCAGGATGGTGCCTGGCCTTTGAGGATGGGAAGTTGGGTCACTTGTGAAGTGTTAGTAGTACCAAGATCATGGCAGTGGCTATTAATTCAAAGCCTGTACTAGCTTTTTCTCTGCTCCTTGTTACCAGGCTCAGGGTCGTTTGCAAGAATCATCTCAGAAGATTGATTTGCTGCGCTTGTCCCTGGAGCAGCAGCTTAACGAGCTTTCTTCTGATCACCCAAAGCGGGCACTCATCAAGCAGGAGCTAGTGAATGCTTCCTCTCTGGGAGCTCAGCATGTCAGCGTCCAGCCCTTCACTTCACTGATCAAACCCACAGCTCTTACAGGTACCCGAGGCTGCAGGGCATGGGGAATATTTCTTCCCTATATACCCATGTCATGACTGGTGTTTTTTGTGAGGTGGACACTTGTTCCACTAGGAACTGGATCAAGTCCTCAGTTTGTCTCATGTAGGCCACCAAAAAGCTGTCAGGTTGTAATGACTTTAATAGCTACTGAAGGCTGGATTAAAAGTGTAAAATACCTAGACAGCATAAATCTAAAGTTTCTGACTTCCTATGTGGACTGACTAGAATAATTTAACTTTTCTTGAGAATAACACTCTTTGGTGAAATTCCTCAGGTTCATTAGAAGTGAGACTGATGGGGTGTCAGGATCTGTTGGAAAAAGTTCCAGGACGTTCCCGAGTGTTTGGTTCATCTCCCAATCATGGGAGCCCAAGTGACATGAAATCCCTGACCCGAGCACGAGCTGGGATGAGTATTCATGGCCGCAGTACTGCAGCAAAGCACTTGCGGAATGAGGAGCTGTGTAGTGAGTATGATATTCCCTGTTGCATCAGTGATGGTGTCTTCTAATGTGCCTGCCACCTTTCAGTCTGGTGTGAGTGCAGTGAGAGGAAACCTGGAAACTTGGATCCTGAAACAGGGGAAGAGGCTGAATCATTTGGTCTCCTGTCCCCCTTAGTGATCTCCTGTGCTGGAAATCTGATTGGATTGTGTGGCTACCTCCAGCAAGAAGTATATTCCAACTTATGACCATATAAAAGATTGTAACCTACACTTTCTCCCTTGTCCAGATGAGGTGCTCGCTGTGCTCAAAGTGGACAATAAAGTGGTTGGTCAGACAAACTGGGGCCCAGTTAATAACCAGGCTTGGGATCAAAGCTTTGTCATTGAGCTGGATCGGGTAAGACTTTATTTCTGTAGGATGATAGGAATTCCAGGATCTCTTCAGTCTTGTCCTCAGAACCCCTGTGTTGTGTCCCTTTTTTGATCTTTAACTTTATTTGAATTATTTCTGTGGATTTGGTGATATACTTGAATCAAAAATGGAATGACATCTCTTTACTGGGACTGATAATGTAGCCTTCTCCTCATTCTTAAATCTACTCACAGATTACCTCTAGTATAGCTTCAGTCTGAGCATTTGATGCCCCTCTTCTGTCTCCATTTGAGCGGCCATGTTCCATCTTTTACCTGCAATACACCTCACTTTGGGATATTTGGGATGAGGTTCAGTCTTATGTAGGAGCAAAGTCAAGAAATTACATGAAAATGAGCAATCTTTAAAGAAAGTTGTAGCTGCTAAAGGTCTGAAAAGACCAAAGAGGTGGGAAGCAATAGGAATGAGGAAATGTCACCTCTTCCTTGGAGCAGGTCTCTTATACACTGCATCGTTTAGCTGCATGGAATTTCTACAAGGCAGGAAAAGGTGGAGTTCAGAGTGTGTAGGTTACGGGAGTGTATGTGTGCCAGGGCATTGGCCTTGTCCATTACCAAGCTCTCTGCTTCTCTTTTTCCAGTCCCGGGAGCTGGAGATTGCAGTTTATTGGCGTGACTGGAGAGAGCTGTGTGCAGTGAAGTTCTTGCGCTTGGATGACTTTCTTGATAATGAACGCCATGGGATGTGCCTCTCTCTTGAACCCCAAGGGATGCTTTTTGCAGAGGTAAAGGCTCTAGATTTTACCTTTCTTATCCAGAAGAGTCACTGCTTCAGAGGTTTTCTTCGGGTATACACTGAAGTCATAGGTAATTCTGTTGGGTTTGACTCTCCTTGCATTGAGAAGGTTGCAGACAAATGGGTAAACTGAGACATGGATAGGTGAAGTAACCTACCCAAGGTCACACAGAAGTCAGTGCAGGAGCTGGGACTAGAACCCAGGAGTCTTGAGTCCCATTTCTCTATTCTAACCTCTAGATACACTTCGACCCTCACTCAATGTGTTGTCTTTATACCTCAAAAGTAATCTGCTTGTCCTCTAGTGGGGAGAGGAGGAGGGATGGTGAGCACTTGCAATTAGAATAGTTTCCATCCCCCTGTTTAGAGTGTGGCGTCTACCCTGGAAATAGGTGCTTGTCTGAGAATGGAAGGAGTGAACAGGGAGGATATGTTATACACACATTTATTTAAGCAATTATATAGCTTACCTTTCATTTATTCAGATTCTTAATTTTTAATGTTTTTTATTGTTTTTGGGAATGGTGAATAATGCATTTGTTATTTACTAAACGATCAATTTTTTTTACCTGTGTTTGTGTCAAGGGCTATGTAGATGGAAATTAGAATTAAATAAAAAATGCACAAAACAGCATTTAAAAATTATTAAATAAAACTACCTTAAATATGCTGGATACATTTAAACAAAGTTAATGAAAAAGTTAATCAAAACGTGTTTTGGATTTAAAACTAACTGATTTATTTTATTAAACAAATAAAGTATCTGTAATTAATACATTGAACTGTTTGTTTCTTGTCACCATGTCCTTCAGGATTTCAGAAGGAATAGATTTCATCTTCCTGCACTTAATTTTGATTCATAGATTGAAAGAAGAAACCAAGTTTTCCTGCACTTTCAACTCCCATTGATTTCTTAACTTAGAATGAACTAGTCCAGGGGTTGGCAACCTTTCAGAAGTGGTGTGCCGAGTCTTCATTTATTCACTCTAATTTAAGATTTTGTGTGCCAGTAATACATTTTAACGTTTTTAGAAGGTCTCTTTCTATAAGTCTATAATATATAACTAAACTATTGTTGTATGTAAAGTAAATAAGGTTTTTAAAATGTTTAAGAAACTTCATTTAAAATTAAATTAAAATGCAGAGCACCCGGACTGGTGGCCAGGACCCGGGCAGTGTGAGTGCCACTGAAAATCAGCTTGTGTGCCGCCTTTGGCACTCGTGCCATAGGTTGCCTATCCCTGAACTAGTCATTAAACTGAACTAGTTGAGTAAACTGAAATCAAATATTTTTTTTTCTGCATCTGCTGAAAAATCTGGTTTAGCACATCAGCAAACAGTGGTGAGAGGTACTTAGCCAGTGACTTTCACCAGTTCACTGATATGACTTTAAAACTTGGCAGCAAATATTTACTACATATTATATGTGTTTATTTAATTTAAATTATTTTAATAGATTATAGTAAACTTAAGCCTTAACATAGATTGCCGTAATTTAAAAAGTCATTCTAAATAGGTTTATTTAAAAAAAATAAACGTTTATTTAATTTAAATTTAAAAAATTGATTTAAAATAAAAATCTGATTAAAAAAAAAATCAATAATTGATTATTACCCACCCTAAGGAGTGGCCTTTGTGGCTGATACAATCTACACTCAGATGGTTGAGGACAAAAGCACCAACTGAAAACAAGGAAAGAAATACTTTAAAAAGATGAGTGTGTTTATAGCCAGGAGTGACCCTTAAAGGGCCCCCACTGTAATTACTTGGGCACTACATAAAACACACAGTCTTTGACTTGCTTTTGTTAGGAGTCATCAGCAACACTTTACATTAAAGAGGGTGGCTTAATGATTAGGTTTTAATCACCCAGACTGTCTGGAACCATGGGATCAAATCCCATCAGGTTGGGCTTATCCCTTCATCTTTTGAGATAATAAAGGGCTAGTCTACACTGGCAACGCTAAAGTGCTGCCATGGCAGCGCTTTGCTGGGAGAGAGCTCTCCCAGCACTCTGAAAAACTCACCTCCACGAGGGGTGTAACTACCAGCACTGGGAGTGTGGCTCCCAGCGCTGGTGCCCTATCTACACTGGCACTTTACAGCGCTGAAACTTGCTGCGCTTCACACCCCTGAGTCAGAAAGTTGCAGTGCTGTAAATTGCCAGTGTAGACAAGTCCAAAGTGCATGGAACTCAATTTGTTACGAGATCTTCCAGGTAATCCTTAAAAAAACACAGTCCTGTCTCCTTTGCAAGAGACAAAAGATCCCAGGGGATCTTTCCTAAATTGGGGTCTGACCCAGTCTTCTTAGCCAAAATTTCCCTTCTTGTCAGTCTTGTGTTGTGGAGTGACTGGCTGCTGCTTCCCACTTTGGGGGTAGCTACATTTCAGCAGTGCTTTATGTATATAATTTGAAAAGTACACTGGCATCAATTGGGATGGAAGACATCTTAGAAATGTTATGAGTAGGGTCCCACCAAATTCACGGTCCATTTTGCTCAATTTCACGGTCATAGGATTTAAAAAATAGTAAATTTAATGATTTCAGGTATTTAAATCTGAAATTTCACAGTGTTGTAATTGTAGGGGTCCTGATCCAAAAAGGAGTTGTGTGGGGGGGTCTGCTACCCTTACTTCTATCCTACCCTACCCTACCCTAGCGGTACTGCTACCCTTACTTCTGCAAGGCTGCTGGCAGTGGCGCTGCCTTCAGAGCTGGGCAGCTGGAGAGCGGCGGCTGCTGGCAGAGCTGCTACCAGCAGCAACGCAGAAGTAAGGCTGGCATGGCATGGTATTGCCACCCTTACTTCTGTGCTGCTGCCTGCAGAGCTGGGCCCTCAGTCAGTAGCCGCCACTCTCCGACCGCCCAGCTCTTAAGGCAGCAGCAGAGAAGTAAGGGTGGCAATACTGCAACCCCCCTAAAATAACCTTGCGACCCCCCCACCGCCACCCCCGCAACTCCCTTTTGAGTCAGGACCCCCAATTTTAGAAACGCTGGTTTCCCCCGTGAAATCTGTATAGTATAGGGTAAAAGCACACAGAAGACCAGATTTCATGGTCTGTGACATGTTTTTCATGGCTGTGAATTTGGTAGGGCCCTAGTTATGAGCCAATCATTCTGCCTTTGTCAGATTCTCTGTACTTCATGTTAATGGATACTTCTAACTTTAATTATTATTATTATTATTATTATTTTTTAAACATAGCACCTGAGGGGAGTAGATAGTGTAACTCAGTCTGGAGTCTGCCTGCTTATGTGACTCCTAGTTTGCTGAATGGGTGTGAATGGTCAGAAGGCTAAGCATTGAGTCTCCTCTGCTTCCCTGGCAGGTGACCTTCTGTAACCCTGTGATTGAGAGACGGTCTAATCTGCAGCGCCAGAAACGTATTTTCCCCAAACAGAAAGGTAACCAGCCTGTGAACCGACAGCTACTCCAATTAGGGGCATGTATGGTTATGTGGTTGTCGATGTGGGGGATGCTGCAGCACCCCATGGCTTGAAGTGGTTTCCATTATATACAGGGTTTACAGTTTGGTTCAATGGCTCTCAGCGCCCCCACATAAAAATTGTTCTAGCATCCCTGGTTTATGGTACTTTTTGGAATGCTTCTGGGTTAATGGATGTGTGTAGGTGAGATCTATTAGAGTGTGGCAATATCTCCACTCACTAGAGAAGTGATGGAAGCATGGCTGTAACATGGAACGTACATGTTGTAACACTGTTTACATCCATTCCTAACATGATTACAGTGTCAGGGGCTATGATTAGTAGTTTTTTAACAGGATTGTTGCTAGTAGGATCCAAGCCTCAATCTATGTGTGTTCCTACCACCTGTAGGATGACCAGATAGGAAGTGTGAAAAATTGGGACAGGGTGTGGAAGGTAATAGGTGCTATGTAAGAAAAAGCCCCAAATATCAGGACTGTCCCTATAAAATCGGGACATCTAGTCACCCTAACCACTTGTGCTACCACAGATAAGTGACAGCGGTGAGAGATTTCCTAGAAAATTTAGACAAAGCCATGGTTTGGACAGGGACATTGATTGTCCAACAAGGCTTTAAAGCTGGCACTTCAGCGAGGTGAATGGGTTGGTGGGTGGCACAGCTCATGTGCTCTTTTTCTCCAGAGCTTGGGGGGGGGGGGGGAAGAGAGAGAGAGAGAGAGAGAATTTATATTCTGAAGGCTCTTTGCAATTGGAAAAGCTCAATTTTTTTTTTTTTTTAAACAAAAACTTTGATACTGCAGGAAACAGCAAAAATCATGGAAAGACCTTAAAAACTCATAATCCACAATTTATTTTCACAATTTTTCTGTTCTCAGGCTGAGAGACTTAAATTCAGCATGGAAGTGGGGGTGGAAAATCAGAATATAGTACCTTCACATTATCTTTTGGCTAGGGTCTAGTAGAATATCAGTTTAATATCTGGTACATCCACTGTGTGAGGATTATACCTCGCCATTGCAGGGGTCTGGACGTGATGAAGTGGGAGGTCTTTTTCAGCTCCAACTACTAGGACCTTATGAATACTTTCATCATTACTTACCTATAAGTCTGTCAGCTGTTCTGATTGTCTAGGAGATGTAGGTATGGTGCCTCTTGGTCTACCATCCCCAAATTGGGCCTCTTGTTGGGGTGATCAAATGGCTGCTTCGATGAACCATTGCCCTATCTAGTTCATGTACTGCTTGGCATGGTAATCTCAGTAACATTTGGGTTTCTCCTTCTCCAGGAAAGGAGTTTCTCCGAGCTTCTCAGATGAACATAAACATTGCTACCTGGGGTCGTCTAATGATGAGCATCCTCCCTCCATGTAGTTCCATGAGCACGCTAAGCCCCCCACTTCGTACTTCCATTCATACAGACTTTACCTCTCCAGCACGGCTGCAAACTCAAACTGATTCAATGGGCAGGTAAGTCTTGTTCTAGTTAATGTTATTTGACAAACTGGAATGGGCACAAAATTAAAACTTGGTGAAATTCTACAGGGTGGTGAAAGATCTATGTAGGAAACTTAGCTTGGGCTATTAAGAAAAGCTAATACCCGCTGAGATGGTGTGAACTTTTATGGAGCATTCAGTATTGTAGGGCTACCTCTGATTTATTGTTGACCATTGGACAGATTTCCAGCACTCTCAATTGGAGATTTTAGCTAGCAGTGTCCAAAGGTCTGCGTCTGCGCACTATGCCTCTGCGTGTTCCTTCTAAACTGCCCTCAGCTCAAGGGGCATATAGGCAGGTGCAAATCTGTCGCCACTGCAGTTCCTTCTCAACTGCCCTCAGCTCAAGATGGCTCCGAATGGTGTTTACTGTGTTCTCAGACCCAGGGGGTCAGGTGGGCTTGCACTTGGGTGGCTAGCTCGAGCTGCCATCAGGGTCACAATGTCCACACTGCTATTTTTAGGTGCTAGCTCAAGGTGAGCTAACACAAGTCTGTCTACTCACAGTGGAAATCACACCTCCCCGTTGCAGTGCTGACACGCTGTTAGGATCTGTCATGCTGGCCATTGTTCAGTGTGGACCTAGCCCACCAACAGCAGTTCCGGGCCCCAGAGCAGAACAGTCAATGGGTCCGAGCTACTGCCGGCTGCACTGCTGGTGCCCAGTGAGCTGCCGGCACAGCCAGGGCTTCCACATGCCCACCCGGTTGCTTTCACCACCGTCGGTACCACCCCGCGTGCACCTAGGAGCCCTGTGGCCTGCCTGGACTATTTAAAAGGGCCTGGGGCTCCCAACCACTACCACAGCAGTGGCAATGGCCGGGGGCCCCCAGGCCATTTAAAATCACTCAGGCCTCTGGGCAATTGCCCGCTTTCCTCCTTCCCCTCCCCCCCCGTCGGCGAGCCTGGTGTGGACCAATAATTTGGTGTCTCAATCTGGGGTCATAGTAGAAGGATCCAGTCTGAGGTGGTCATTTTCCTACAAAATCTGTGAGTGACCACAAGCAGATAACTCTTTGTAAACAGGACTTGTGAGAGGCTCATGTGAGAAGAAGTGGGTAACAGATCTCCATCTAATGGTCTAAGGCACATTCTCACTTCGTTAAATAAAATTAACGGTTCATCAGCAATTACTCTTTCACATGTTTCCACTCATTTCTTATGACATAGGCATGACATTGGGAAAGTGAATTTGGGAGTGTGATGGTGGGGGAAAATAGGCAAGTGCATGGCCTGCTTCAATGCCTTTTCACCTAAAGTCAAAAGCTGCTTTAACTTTTATCAGTATTAAACTTAACTTTATTTGGTCAAATGCTAAATTATCCAGGCCCAAACTCAAATGTGGCACATGTTCTCTTCATTATATACTATCTGAATACTATACAGGGCCACAGTTTAACTGGTGCTGGAATAGATCGTAACCTTCTTTCCTGTGGTTGCAAATAACCTAACCACCAACTTGAATGTGTTCCAAAGCTACGTATTTTAGCTTTTAGATTTGCTCCTCTAAAAGAGGATATTTTTCACTGGTCCACTAGCCCTTGTAAGAAGGAAGATCAAGTTGGTTATTAAGCTAAACTTCATTTCTGTGACGCAGTAAAAAAATAGATGTTTACTTTAAATTGTTTATCAGATGGCCGTTTTATTTATAGGCATTTCTATAACTTTCATCACTCGTAATGTCAGAGTGCTAGGTATCCTGACATGAGTATAAACACCAGCAGCATAATAAAGGCTTATTTCCTTACAATTCATTTTAAAGGCGCATACTACCTGTTGATTTCTCACAGGCTTGAATCCCAGGTATGAATCAGGGATTCTTACTGTCCAGTGCATTTAGGATTAATTTAAACCTTGCTCGTGTAATTCTGGCACTGCACTAGTGTCCGTTGTACCATATTCTATTCCACAGTGACCTCTTTAAAAATTTCTTCCAAATGCAGTGACTATCCAGTGGTTAAACTGACATTTGGTGAGGAACCTCCCCCTAAGCCTCCACGCCTTTTTTTGACAGCAGATTCCAAAGAGGTTGCTCCATCTCCTGCAGACTCTCCGGTAAGAATCTGGGTTGATAGAGAGATTTTTTGTGTGTTGGTCAGGTTTCTTTAGTGGGTTGGGCCCTGCCCTTTCCTCTCAAATCCAAGTTCTTTTTGACTTCTTATAACCCTCAGGAAATTAGTGACTCCTCGGGCAGATGTTGATTAAGACTGGCTAATATCCAGGGATTTGGGGTCCAATTGGGTGACTGGGCCTTGGGGTTTTGGTCACTCAGAAGTAGGACGGATCTGGACTCTAAGGGGAGGTGCTCTATCTCCCCAATCCTATAAATTGCCTCCCCTTGCAGAAACAAAGTGGCAGGCAGGTCACTTTGGGATTTCAGGCCAGAAGTGGGGAAGAAGTATCTGCATGAGAAAAGCAGGGACGCAGAACTTGCAGGTGCTGTAAAACAGGAGGGCATGTAACGCTCTCTTCCTGGGTGAGCTGGATGGGAAGGAAGAGGGGATCTCATTCACTGAGGGAAAGGAGCAGTCACTGGGGGAGAAGTAGAGGTGCAAGTTTTCAGTGCTGAAATAGTTAAATACCTGTGCCCTGACACATACCTTACTCTTCTACTTAGTGTGCACCCATAGATAAAAGTGCATTCTCTCTGGTCACCAGAGTTCTCTAGAATTGCACTGAGACATGTGAAGTGACTTTCTGGGAAAGTCATGGTTCATCCTAGACTTTTTCAAATGGGTACCCATACTAGGGGCTGACTCCAACAGGGAGACAGAATCTTATTATTGCATTGCTCATGTGACGAACTGGGCCTGTTCTCACGGTGGTCTGTGAATGCTGACAGGGGAGTGTGGCTCGGATAGTCTGCATTGGGGGATGGGAGTTTCCCCAGGCGCATACCTGAGTGTGTAACATGAGAACCCAGGAAGGGGTTGAAGGCCAGGTGACTCCTTAGCCCGGGAAACTGAACAAAGGCTGTGGGAGGGGTCGCTGAAGGAGAGTGTTGGAAGCAGGCTGGAGAGATGGCTGGGAGGCAGAGATGGCTCTGACCTCCCAAGGGGGGCTGGGCTGGGATGCCCTGGGACCCCAAGATGGACCTAACTGAGGGGGTCCCTGTTGTCTGTGCCTGCAAGACCTGTCTTGGACTGTATTCCTGTCATCCAAATAAACCTTCTGCTTTACTGGCTGGCTGAGAGTCGCAGTGAATCGCAGGAAGCCGGGGGTGCAGGGCCCTGAGTCCCCCAATACTCCGCGACAGCTCAGTACATAGAAATGGTTTAAGTAGCCATAGACAGTCTGTGTTCGTGTGCTGTGTGGGCCATACTCCACTCACAACAGAGACCATCCCTGTTTATATCACAAGAAGAACATTCTCTCTGGTCACTGCTGGGTGACACAGATGGAGGCTTGGGTGTGGGTTTTCCAGTGTGTTCTGATCTGATCCAGTGGGACTTTGCAAACATTCCACAGAACTGGATGTGGTGATTTTCTCTCCATTTAGTGTCTGAAGAGGCTACATGTGGAAGAGAGGACTTGCAGCTCTGCTGTAACAGAAACACCAAATTGGGCTTCTCAGAGGTAATTGTGGACAGCATGGGGCTCTTTTGGGCACAAGGAAAGGGGATATTGAGCTGAAATTTTTGACCATCAGTCTTAAGTTCTGTTAAATAGGTATTATGACATCTAATTAGGAAATTAATTGCTCAGTAACCGACTTTTCATACTGTATTTATATAGTACAAGGAAAACTCTGCATTTTACCTTATTTATCCAGATGCCTGCATAGCATTATCTGTATTGAACCTTGACCATTACCTATTAACAGGCTGTGCAATACAATTGAGTGAATCTTTCTAGTAGAAGGTAAAATAATTTAACTGCCCTCAAATGGCTCCTCGTTTTTAAGCATTTTAAATTCTCTAGGGCTTAAACATGTGAGCTATTTAGATATACCTCTCTGAATACTAAGAAACATACTTCAAAAGCACCCCCAGTAGACCACACCCCTTGTTTATTATATTAATGTAGTTATTTGAGATAAATTAGTCTCCACTGCATGGGGGGCATACATAAAACAATGAAGTTGTTTGTAGAGTCTAATGCTGCTACTGGGCTGTATATAACAAGGATACAGACTAGAAAAATGCAACAAGAAAATGCTAGGTAAAAAACACAACAACAATAATATTGAACCATCAGTTATGTAAAAATGCATGAATAACAAAATAAACATTAACTGATCAACAGCTTCAACTATTTCCTTATGTAGGAGCATTAACGTATCAGTCCTTTCACCCTCACTATGGAGGTTTGTAGTTGGTAGCAAGGACACAGTCAGTCACATACATTGACTTACCTACCGTCTCTCTGGGAGGGACATGTGTGTCTTTCTAGGCTAGATTCTTAGGCCTTCAATTCACTCACCAGAGGAGAGGGAAACTTCTGCTCCCAGCAAACGATGTTCCTAGACTAAGCCCTTTTAACTGCTTTTTTATTTTTTCCAAGAGATCCTAGAATCTACAGTTTTAGTTTCCTTGGTAACAGCATGTGGCCAGCATAATGTTTCATGGCATCTGTCCACTCAGCTACACATTTTGTATTCCCCTTTTTGCCCTCCAACACCCCTACTCTCCCCTCATCACTACCTATCCCTGTCCAAGAACTAGAATCCTTCTCATCCTAGCAGCACCCCAGACTTGGTTTCTTCCCATATCCCACCACCAACCTTTTGTTCTTCTATCGTTGTCCTGACAGCACCTTCATATTTACATGGTCTTGTCCCACCAGCTACTCTCTAGCTTCCTTAGGCTTGGCTTCTTGCTGTGTAAACCTCCTTCCCTTTGGTATCCATTTCTGACCTTTGAGTTTACTATGTCTTGTCCTAGTAGTGCTTTCTCTGTTTGCCTGCAGGAAGAGGACTGTTCAGCTTCAGGATTTTCACTGCATCGCAATGCTGGGACGAGGGCACTTTGGGAAGGTAAAGTGGGAATAAGGGGCTTCCTTGGAAGGGGCGGGTGCAAAGCTGGCCCCCTCTCTTTTTCCACCTCTGCATCTCATAGTTTGAGAGTGGAAATGTTCCAAAAGGGGAAGAGGCTCATTCAACTGTAAATGGAAAAATCAGCTCCTGCCCCACAAGGAAACAGCTGATATTCCTGTTAATAAGAGGGTCTTTCGAGTGTTTAGGGATTCCAAGGCTGGAGAGAACCTTTAAGGGCTCAGGTTCCTCCATCTATCCTCTTTTCACATGCCCCATGTAGTTCATATGCCTCTAGCTCCAGAGCCCATCAAGGTCACTCCTTGCATCATCCATAGGGGTCACTAGAGAACAGCCTTAGGTGATCTTCCTCCCCAAAGATTGAGCTCACAACTCCTGGGTAGTTGGAGCACTGAGTGGCTATAAAATCATAGGACCAGCTTTGACACTCCAGATTTTAAAAATTGCATAATTTAAAATGAGTTCCATCTGGAGCTATTCACTGCAGAGCATTCAGGAAAATAAAAAACCCTCCTTGGAGTTGCTTGGCCTTGGCTTTGACAATGACTCTCTGGAATGGACGGGAGCAGTTTGTGTGAGTGCCTGCTGGCTGTGTGGGTGGGCGTCCAAGTAGCCAGATGAAAGAATCTCAGAATGACTGGGAGTGCTGGATTATTGTCTTTCAGGTGCTGCTAGGTCAATACAAGGCAACAGGGAAGTTGTACGCTATCAAAGCCCTAAAGAAACAAGACATCATTAGCAGAGATGAGATTGATAGGTGAGTCTCTGACCAGAGGGAGCACTTCCACCAGAGGCTGTGAGATCACCTCTCTAATCATGTCAATCTCAGCACTAATGTGGTAGTGGATCCCTCTTAAGCATCAGAGGGCTAGAATCAAGACTTGAAGGAAGCTTATAATAGTGTTGCTCCTGGCATCTAGCAAAATAACACTCACCTGGGGGAAAGAGAATAAAACTGGGGTTTGGGAACTACACAAGATGAATGTCATCTCCCTTTTTTGTTTCTATAACTCTAAGTGTAAAAATATCCCCCTCTATACTTCCATCTCCAAACATAGGCTTCTCTGCAGAGCTTTGGCCCTGACGTTTTCTTTCTTTGAATCCTGACAGCTTGAACTGTGAGAAGCGAATCTTTGAAGTGATCAACTCCTTCAGCCACCCGTTCCTGGTGAATATGTTTGCATGTTTCCAGACGCCAGATCATGCATGTTTTGTGATGGAATACACCCCTGGTGGTGATCTCATGATGCACATTCACTCTGATGTCTTTCCAGAACATGTGACGCAGTGAGTTAGCTTGTTTCAGGTTTCAAAGTACCATAGATGTTTGACTTGGTTCTCAAGTCTCTGTAGTGAAAACTCTTCCTCTTTCTCAGGTTTTACACAGCCTGCGTAGTGCTTGGACTCCAGTTCTTACATGAGAAGAAAATTATTTACAGGTAACATAACAGTAAAGTGTAAGAAGCCCAGCAACCCAAATATTAAATTGCCCATTGAGCCACACGTGCAGTTTGTAGCTCACTGCCATGCTGGGGTTTCTTTAGCACTCTGTCCAGCTAGCCAGCTCAGTGACATTTCACATTTCCCTCCCACCGCTCCTGCCATCACATTCAAGAGTTTAACTGGATCCTTTCCACAGTTGACTGGAATGAGTTGGCAGAAATAAAACACATCCAAACCTGTGTCTGTATTGACCATACCAACTTACTGTTAACCATGCCAGGGAATGTCATTAAGAAACTGTCTGTCAGACATATTGCCAGTGAGTCATCCACCCTGAAGCAGAGATGAACTGGGGGGGAGGTAACATGTGTCCTCTTTCCAGGGGCATCCTGGCAATGGGGCCTGCTATTAGCAGGACACATCCTTTGATAACACAAGCCCCTCTTTGCACAGAGCCATTTACAGATGCTCTTAGGAAAATAAATTAATAAATATAATAGTCTGTGAAGAGTATCCTCTAAGGAAATATAGTATTTGAGAAAGTGCAATCTCTATTCATTGTTCATTCTACTTCCCTCTTCCTAACAGCTGGTGTTATGCCATAGGAGCCGACTCCGGGGGTGCTCCGGGGCTGGAGCACCCACGGGGGAAAAATGGTGGCTGCTGAGCACCCACCAGCAGCTCCCTTATCAGCTTCCCAACATCCCTCCTAGTGTTTCCTGCCTGCTGGCGGGCTCTGCAAATCAGCGCCTCCCCCTCCCCTCTTGTGCCTCCTGCCCACCGCGAACAGCTGTTTTGCGGTGGGCAGGAGGCTGGGAGGGAGGGGGGAGGAGTGAGGATGTGGTGTGCTCGGCGGAGGAGGCAGAACTGGTTGAGAAGAGGCGTAGTGGGGTCTTGGGGGAAGGGGTGGAGTAGGGGCAGGGCCTGGGACAAAGCTGGGGGTCAAGCATCCCCTGGCACTTTGGAAAGTTGGTGCCTGTGGGTTATGCCAATTCCCAGACTTCACTCCCAATTCTCTTCCTCCTGTGTCTGCAGGGACCTGAAGTTGGATAACTTGCTCTTAGATGCTGAGGGCTTTGTGAAGATTGCAGATTTTGGGCTGTGTAAGGAAGGTGAGCAACTTTGATGGTACCCTTGCTGGAGAAACTGAGCATCTAGGATTTGGTAACATGTTCACAAGCGCAACTTGTGGAATTGCTGTACTAACACAATTGTGTTCATCCCACTTGAAGAAATCCTTCCTATCTGACCACTATGAAGTTGGGAGCAGTTCCTGTTCCTTCTCTCTGGGTAATTTATAAAGGGGTTTATAATGCACTTGACTGTTCAGAGGAGCCAGGATGCAGCATCATACAGGCTTGTTTTCCTTGTCCTTGCTATGTGGTTATATGATAATTGTGGCTGAAGGAAGTTTCTTTGCGTTGCTGTTTAAATAAACAGTGTCTTTACATTCCTTCTTTGTGCCTCAGCTTAGAAACACTAAAAAGACAAGCTATTAGAGTCCTTAGTGAAGATTCCGTGCTTCCTCAAGAGTGCATGGACATGGGTGGGCAAGTGTCCGGCAAGATCAGAGGCAGATCCTCCTTCAAGTAATGTATTAATGCCAGTTCTCCTCTCTTTGCCCACCTGTCTCTATCCTCAGCCAGGTTGTCCATCGTCCAGTATCACCATCCCTGCTGTCATCACCTACATTGCCTGTTATGCTTCCAGAAAATGTGATGATGCATAACCAATTGGGAATGTGTATGGTGTATTCATAAAGGCATTTTCTCCACAGGGATGGGTTTTGGGGACCGCACTAACACTTTTTGTGGCACCCCTGAATTTCTGGCTCCGGAAGTCCTGACAGACACCTCATACACGCGGGTAGTGGACTGGTGGGGGCTTGGTGTGCTCATTTTCGAGATGCTTGTTGGTGAGGTGAGACCATTTTCCTCTGGGGAAAGGGAGAGGTGGGCCTCACCACATGACATGAGTGGTCACGGGATGGGTGCACCTAACTGCTCTTCATTTATGTCTTTAAAATAATTTAAGTGAATAAAAGTACATCTTTGGGTTCCCCTTGCATTAAAAGTGTGATTCCTATAATTGCTTTTGTGGTGATTTGAAACCAGCTATAGCAGCCTAACATTCCTAATTCTGTTCTCTCCAATAAGGATCCTTAGTATTTATATCACGTTTTCCTCATTCGTAGCACTTGCCAAACCCTACCTAATCCTTCCAAAACTCCGAAGTATTATCATCCCCATCTTACAGTGTGATAAACGAACAGTAGGATACAGATACTATGTATGTCAAATAATAACATGTCTCCACTGCAGTCTCCATTCCCTGGAGATAATGAAGAGGAGGTCTTTGACAGCATTGTCAATGAAGAGGTCCGCTATCCGCGATTCCTTTCTTCTGAGGCACTTCCCATACTCCGCAAGGTACTGCAATGGGATCTCCCTGGTTTTACTGAGACCTCAGCACAAGTAGAGCCAGAGAGACACTCTTCTAACTAGATGGAATTTCCACTTGTGAGTGTGCGCTTCCAGAGGTGTCCATATATTCTACAGGGAATCCCCCCCACACACACACACACTCTCACTCTCTCTCTCATATCCTTGACACCTCCATACACACATGCCATCCGTATAGCCATTGAGGATTAATCAGGGTTCCTATTGAAGTCTATCCTGCCAATTCTCAAATGGACAGACGTTAAATAACTCTAGGGTAGGGATGTCAGATTTATTCTGTGGATAGGGCTGAATTTCATTTTTAATTATCAGTGGATCAGCGTATATAGTTAAGGCTTATATGCTACTTAGAGTCCACAGTGGATCACCCACTGATATAAATGGATGGTTTACAATGGACTAAATTTGAGTTTAGTGCTGACTGGTTATGGCCCTGCCATGAAGGGAGCAAGTGAAGAGATTGGATGGTTGCTGCTCTGTTTTCTCTCTGGAATATTGTTCATGTCACTCCTTGTTCCATGTGTTGAATTTGTCTATTGGTCTTTTCTGCAGCTTCTCCAGAAATGTCCAGAACGTCGTCTTGGAGCAGGAGAGAGGGACGCAGAGGAGATTAAAAACCAGCCCTTTTTCAAGGTAAGAGCTCAGCCCCCTGTGCACCTTTGTGCTCATATGTCTGAGCTGCAGGAGAGCTATTTGCTTTCTGCTGCTATAGAGGCAAACTTGCCTGTTTCTTTTGGTTAAAAATGAGACTCTCAACAGCAGCTTCTCTGACACGTGGTCCCTAAAGCCAAACATTTATCTCCATAAGTCACTTTCAGAACCTCCTGATCAAAGACTGTTTTCTGGTACCGTTAGGCTTCCAAGCACAGGATCTTTATTTCAATATATGCAGCTCCAAACTGAGTCTTAAATGTCCCCCACCTCTTAATTTCAGACATCCAATCAAACATCTCCCCTATAGCATGGGAATTCTCTTGCTGTGGGTATACAGATGCAGGTACCATCATACAGATTGTCTGGCAATCACTATCTCTGAATTCGGGAGGAAGGTTTGAGCAGTTAGAATATAAAACTTGAACTGTCAGTGTGTTCACAGAGGAATATGAACGCTGAATAGCTTAGGGTGGAGAGGATGCTATAATTTATACATAGTGAAGGAAGGCTACTGAGGCACTAACACTTTGAATACTAAAACCAACTGTATAAAACAGTTGAGCTTTATCAATGTCCAGGATTATCCTGTCATAAATGCTAATATTTGTAAAGAGCTACGCCAGGCCCTATAGCAATGAAAACACTCCTTTGGGTAGCCCTTACACAGAGAACTGCTTAATGGTCTCCTGATAAGAGCTTATGGTTCTAGTTTAGTTTTGTCTCTGCTGAATAACAATCTGAGCTGTAGCTTTGTTTCTTGGCTGGCATTCTGAAGAGCAGTCTTAAGTTTCATGGAAGACTCTGGTTTAGGAGTGATCTCTCTCTTTCCTGTGGTGCACCTCATTTTGGTTATCTTGGCACTTCTGTTTTCTAGCCTTGTAGAAATCAGGCATGCTGCAGCTGATCTGGAAGGGAGGAAGGATGCATAACACTACTATTTCCTACCTACTATCTCACAATTTGTTAGTCTGTTCTTGGTGCTAATCTGGTTTTGTAATTTCCTCTATTTACAGGAGATTGACTGGGATGCCCTGTTTTCCAGAGCACTGAAGCCCCCTTTTGTGCCTTTCTTAAGAGCTCCCACTGACATTAGCAACTTTGACAAAGAGTTTACCTCCCAGAAGCCAATCCTGACTCCTCCAGATGAGCTCCCTGTCCTGACCCCTGAGGAACAGGCTGCCTTTAAGGACTTTGACTTTGTCTCCAGACACTTTCTGGAAGTCTGATTGCTGTGGTGTAAGGAGCCCATGCAGACCACTATTACCCTGAGAGATCCTAGAGAGAAACTCGCAACTGACTATTGGAAGGTCAAATTAATAACAGGCAAAGATTATTCATAGGTCTGGTAATATTAAGGATTGTAGAAAGCAGACTGTTCTGCAAACTGGTTGCTCTACTGCATTGTTCAGTGTGTGCAAATGCTAATAGGAAGAGTACTGGATATGAGCTTGAAGAAGGTTCATGCTTGCTGGCTGTGTTTGAAACAGTACCTGGCTGTACGCTGATGCCACCTTGGATAGCTGTGGACACATACAATTTAAACTGGATTTCATTTAACAATATATCCAAATGAAATAGAGCCTTCACCCCCTTCCCAAACAAACTCCTACCTCTGCAGCGGGGCCTTGCAAACTGCCTAGCTTTCTCAGCACTGGATGATCAGCAGCAGCAGAACTGGCACTTTCCACCTATTTTCTAAGAGAAAAAATGTGGCACTATTTCTTCTTTGCAAAGGATTTAGGCCCAGTTGTGTTCATAGTTTGGGGTGGGTGTGCAGTGGCTTAATACAACCAGAATGATGAAGGTTGAGTTTGGAAACTGCCCAGATGTTACAAGCTGAGATCTTAGCTTTGCTTTGTAAAAAAAAACTAGATTTCTACTCTCCTGCTCAATCTTAATTCCTGTCTTTAATAAGAACTGATTTAAAACTCTACAAACTTTGCACATATTGTTTATTGTAAATTAGACTCTCCCTTCTGATTAAAACTTATGCCTTTCAATCGCCCTGGCTTGTTAGAACATATCAGGAGCTGGGAGAACACAGATCTTCTGCTTAACAGAGAGTGTGTTCTTTATCTCTGTAAATGTAATGTTAATACTATTTCCCTTTCCTTCTTCCTTTCATAAGAGTCTCTTGTCACTCCAGCTGCTTGGATCTGTCCCCTCTGTATGTGTTCTCTTTATTGGGGCCACGTATGTCACTTTAATGATTGCACTCAGGCTATTTCTCCAGGTTTTTTTTAACCTTACTATGTATATGCTGTATTTTTCTCAGATAATATAAAATATTGTGGATGTTTATATCGGAAAAATTAATAAATATTGGTTGTGAAACAACTCTGGCTAAAAAACAGCCTAAAATATAGAATTTGTATCAAGACCAACTTCATTTGGTGCTCAAAATGCACAAGTATGAGTATGTTCTTGTAGTAGCAGTGCTGTAATTAGCACTTATAATTACTATTTAAAGATTACATTCTGACTGTGAAACTGTTTTGCAGAGTGCTGTTGCCTCTTCCCAGCTAGCCAGTATGACTAGCAAGTCAAAAATAGCAACTGTTCTTTAAACAATTTCCAAGTGAGAAGTATGGGGAATGAGTCATTCATAAACTACTGGGGCAAGTATAACCTTGTTGCACTTCAGGGTGTAGACTGGACTGCTACACATTTATGGTGGTTACTATGTATAGGGAACAGCACTTTGGCTAGTCGGCTAGAAAAGAAATATCCCTGTTGAAGGCTCATAGGAACATGTAGATGTTGGTTTTTCAACCCTTCATCTACAGGGATAGACTTTACCAGTAAAGGATTGTGCTTGTTCTGAAGACAGGATCTGGCCATAACCAGAGAGGAGTCCCCATTAAATCAAGATTGGCTGAAGTGCTCAAGGAGTTACTTAGGTAAGAGCTTTAGTATATGTACATGTGTGGAAGAAAAACAGCCCACCCTGATCTTAGCTCAGTCTTATAATTACTGCTGAATGCCTTGCAAAGGGAAATTGACCCCCACTACCAGTTAACTCCTCCTAACCTTAAAGCCAGTTTAAGGCAAGGTATGTGTCTGTACTGAGCCTTATTTAAACAGCCATTGTCTGCTCACATTTGGCCCCAACTGTGTTTGTAAAAACTTTTACAAAATGTCAAGACTGGCATGTTTCCATGATTTTTTTACATTTTAACAGATTATAAAATTAAATTAATGGAGATATCCCATCTTGTAGAACTGGAAGGGACCTTGAAAGGTCATTGAGTCCAGCCCCCTGCCTTCACTAGCAGGACCAAGTATTGATTTTGCCCCAGATCCTTAAGTGGCCCCCTTAAGGGCTGAACTCACAACCCTGGGCTTAGCAGGCCAATGCTCAAACCACTGAGCTATCCCCCCCCATTAAAAGGTACAGCATAGTGCTACTGCAGGTGAACCAGATGACTGAGTGTTAAACCTGAAAAATGTATAGAGAACAGCAAAAACTAGTTTTAATCTTTAATGATTTACAATTATTTTTAACATAGTGCAGAGCATTTACAAATGTAAACTGCAAATATCTTTCAATGGCAGCCTAGACATTTTTTTTTAAATTCACAGTCCCATCAAACTGAATATTTAACTTGTGTGTATTCAGTTATACTGGTTGACAGTTATTTTTTCATGTGATAGAGCCAACACAGCTAAGCGTGAAGTGAACGCTAGTCTGGCAGATATTTCATCAACCAAACTAAATTCTAATTGCAGACTCCTTTCTTAATGGTGATTTACAATCCAGGAAGACCCCATCTTGACATTCACATACCACAGTGTGATAGCATGTTCTGCCCTGTACAAGACACAGCCCCGGCCCCACGGAACCTGAAAACTTTTTCTGGTGTCAGACACCAACATAGACCCTCCTGCTGTCTTTGAATTGCTTTTTCAGAGTATAACAGTATTCTAAGAGTGCTTACCTACCTTGGAACTTGAGTGCAATCTGCCAACGTGATAGCCATCCATTTGGCTCTTGTGCCAAGTGCTAACCCCTGAGTCACGAAAGATACTAAGGCACCAAATAAGCAAAACAATTTTTACAAAACCTGATGATTGGAAATATTTTCAAGACTAAGATTGAGTGCAGAGGGCTCTCCTTTTTTGAGGGGACTATTGATACACTATCTTTACAATGCCATAAAGGAACTTTAACTTGTAATTAAACAGGTTAATTTCACTGTCCATGCTGCTTAAACTGAAGAAATTAAGTTTACGTGTTAGTGTCATCTTAGATTAAAATGGAAATCTTCCCAGTATCTTTAATACAGTACCTGCACTTGCTTTACTGCTTTAAAAATAAAAAAAGACTAGTCTTTTTCTCCTTTTCAGTTAAAGTAAAATAAGTTAAACCTAACAGTATTAAATATGGTAGTGAGGAAAACATCATTAAGACATGGATTTAGCAGTACTATTATCAGTGTTGCTCCAGCTGGGCAAGGAAATAAGGATTCTAGCTCCATCCCACCGTTACCAGTTAAAAACCATCTCAGGGCATTCAGAAATATCTCCTTCACTGCCACTTATCCATTTATTATTTTAATTTAAGAATATGTAATTGGAACAATATTCTGAGGGAGGCTTTTCCCAAACAAGCTATAGGTGAGAGTTAGAGCTGAATAAGTGACGTGGACAAAGAATGCAGTTGACAAATGTTGCTTTTTTCTGTTCAAGAATGGTTTAAATCTGAGAAGTCTATATTCACTGAAAACTCATTAATTTCTGTATCGAACTACTGAGTTTATGGTCTGTTTAAATGTGCATTTCATTATGTTTAAGTCACCAGTATTGTTTTGTTGACTTGTATCTAAGTAGCCACTCCATCACAAAACATAGGTTTAAGAGTTCAAAACTTGAATTTGGTGCATAACAGCTGTTTCTAAGGCATATTAGCAGTAGTAAAGTTCAAATCTTTGTGGAACGCACAAATCTCCTGCATGCATCCAAACTGAGGTTTCCTTTTCATTGTCCAAATATTCATTCAAAACCTTCCATTATTTACCCAACTCTACCACTAAGGCACATTGGTCCTGACAGTAAGACTTATGAAGAAAGGCCTGACTTATCAATAATTAACTTTCTTTCTGCTGCTATTCCCTAGAGTGGATGTGGCACCAACTGAGGAGGGGAGACTGAGGAAATAAGTGAAAGCAGCTATTCAGTAAGTCCCTGCATTTGCCTCAAGAGGCTTGATGAATATGATTAGCAAAAAGATGTAAAGGACTAGCATACATATTCACTCAGACCAGAAGTCACCCCTTCAGTGCTGCCCAGAACCAAGAAGTCCCCTTTTAATTTTATAATTAAAGGTATTTTACCTGGATACGAACAACCACATAGAGCCACACTGCCACTTAATCTTCTTGTAAGTAGACTTGCTCCTGCGGATGGGATAGTTGTACAAAAAGTTGCATGGTTCATTATGGACTAAATTCCCCCTCCACTGAAGCAGTAGGAAATGGGTTACAACACAAGTGCTTTCTCTAACAAATCACACAGAGGTTGTTCCTGAGAGTCCTACTCTAAATTCCTTTCTTAAAGCCCTTAGCACAGATGCACCATGACAAGCAGCCTCTATTAGTTAAAACCTGAATGACTAATTCAGCAAGAGGACCTGCATTTCAGCTCACCCTGTAGATGTACTTTTCCCTCTTGTAATCAAACTTGGATTACACCATTAAATACTGGCTGAATTTACATTCTATAATTAAACAGGGTCACTATCCTCCTGAAAGTATATTTTCTCCCATGTAACGAGACGGCAGGCACAGAAGAATCTCCAGAGGTTGAGAATGACACCTTGGTCAAAGGGGTTCTCTGACTCACAGTGTCGGAGGTAGGAGATGCGATGGTGTGACATGAACTCCCAGGTGGTTGTATTACATGAGACCAGGTATAAGTGTGAAACCAGCAGCAGCAGCACTACAATGGTGAATATGGCTATCACGAGGAAGGACAGGAGAAGGAAGATGTTGTGCTGCAGCCACTCCCAAGACTGTTCGAAGTAAAGGCCTGACCTTTCAATTAAAAGAGAAACATGGTTTAGTCAAATTGGGTTAGATACAGAACTGAAGTTACATTAATCAAATCATCAGCTTGCCTTACAAATACTGCACTCCTGACTCACATGCTGATAATATTTCTGCAGTGTTTTACAGCTTCAAGGCACTGTATAAACTTTGACAGCAGCTGCAGTCTCAAGACTCAAAAATAAGCTAAGTTCTAAATACACTGGAACAGAGATAGGAAGAAGATCTTGGACATTTATACTGCTGTAAAAAATATGTTCTCCTGGCAATTAGAGTCGCCTGGCACTGCAGGAGAAGAGCTGCATGAGTACAATGGCAGGAGCCACTCACAGAATATGGTTTATGGGGACTTTCACTTGCCTGCCATTTATAAATAGAGGCTGCACAATAATTAACAAGGAAAGGTTAAACAGTAACCAACAATGCAAAATTACTTTATATTCATTTAGTTTAAGTTTACAGCTAAGCCTGTTACAACCCAAAATATCAAACTGCATAACTAATCACTTCAGCTCTGTCAACTGAATCAACAGTACAGCACTGTTGAAAGTCCCCCAATGCTCGTACAAAGTGGAAAGAATGGCAGCTGACTATAAATGCAATATACCTACTGCCAGATGCCAAAGCCTGCTCCTGTTTTTCCAGAAGTTTTGATGTTGCTGTCACCTCTGAAGAAGCCAAGGTTGTATTGCAAGTAAGACTATCTGCCCCTCATTTATCGGGGAGTGTCTATCCTATATATCTGGTTTTAAGTGCTGTAGCTCAGGTAACTGTTCATGACAATTTAATTAAGTCAAATCAAATTTCCACCTCTTCAAATGATCCCCCATTCTATACTTGCCTTGGCTGTCTGCTCCCACTGCCTGAATGGACTCAGGCTTTTTAAGTGTTTTAAGGCAGTTGTTCTCAACCAGGGGTATGTGTATTCCTGGGGGTACACAGAAGTCTTCCGGGGGTACATCAACTCATCCATAGATATTTACCTAGTTTTACAATAGGCTACATAAAAAGCACTAGCGAAGTCAGTACAGACGCTTCCTGACTTACGCAAGCGTTCCATTCCGGAACGCCTTGCGTAAGTTGAATTTTGCGAAAGTTGGGGATATAAACCCAACAATTACATCCCCCCCCAAAAAAAAAGTTATGGAACTTACGGAACTTTTTCCGTAAGTGCGGGTTTGCACAAGTCAGGATTGTGTAACCCAGGGAGCATCTGTACAAACTAAAATTTCATACAGACAATCACTTGTTTATATATATGCTGTACACTGAAGTGCAAGTACAATATTTATATTCCAGTTGATTTATTTTATAAGTGTATAGCAGGGTTGGCCAACCTGAGCCTGAGAAGGAGCCAGAATTTACCAATGTACATTGCCAAAGAGCCACAGTAGTAAGTCAGCAGCTCCCCTGCCCCGTTCCCAGCGCCTCCCAATCAGCTGTTTTGTGGCATGCAGGAGGCAGGGGGGGAGGGAGGAGGAGCAAGGGCATGGCAGGCTATGGGGAGGGGGCAGGGCCTGTGGCAGAGCCAGGGGATTGAGCAGTGAGCATCCCCTGGCACATTGGAAAGTTGGCGCCTGTAGCTCCAGACCTGCAGTCGGTGCCTATACAAGGAGCTGCATATTAACTTCTGAAGAGCCACATATTGGCCTCCCGTGCTGTATAGTAAAAATTAGAAAGTAAGCAATTTTTCAGTAATAGCATGCTGTGACACTTGTGTTTTTAAGTGAGGTGAAACTTGGGGGTATGCAAGGCAAATCAAACTCCTGAAAGGGGTACAGTAGTCTGGAAAGGTTGAGAGCCACTGTTTTAAGGAAAACCCCACCCTATTCCTTAAGTAGCTATGTTCCTCCTCAGTAGCAATAATCAGAGTGGTGCTGTGAGGAAAGCTGGTTACAGTGTGCAGGCAAAGAGAGAACATATCACGTTAACTCCAGCCATTGCTAACTTGCTCTACCCAAATCATTCAGGGGGATTTTGGAATGTCCAGCTCTCATCAAAACTCTCCAAGACCTCAAATACAAACTGTCCCTGCCAGAGGCTGCTACTTAAAGTACTTACCATGCAACATGAAAGGACCACAAGAGAACCACAAGCTGCACAGCCAGGTAGACTATAAAGAGTGGATGATTCCTCTCTCCTACACAGTTCTCAATCCAGGGACAGTGATGGTCATAACGACGTACACAGTGCCGACACAGCTGGCAGTGCTTGGCTCGCATTGGTTGCTGTGGAATAAGCAGATGATACTAAGAACAGTCTACCCAGATCCAATGCTCTATTTCATAGAAAATAGCTGGGAAGACATCCAGGTCAATCCTGCAAAGTGAGACCGTTCCCTCTACTCTCCCTTCAAAAGCAGTTATTTTAATAATATTTGTCTAATGCCTTACAAAGGAGATCATCATCCCCCTTTTACAGATGGGAAAACTGAGGCTAAATGACTTGCCCATGGCTGGTACTTTGCTATAAAACTTCCCTTAACTAACTACAGAATAAAGCTGCAAACGCAGAGGGGAAGATATTAGCTGAATCAAGAGCTCAATACAGTTAGCTGTGGATATTTAAGAAAAAGGTGACCAAAGTCTGAAAGTGAAAAACTAGGGCACCTGCCATTCACGGGAATGTTTTGAGTGTATACAAGGAAAGGTTTGGGGTTTTGTTTTGTTTTTTGGGGGGGGGTGTCTTGTCTTCAGGGGCATGTGGATGAGAGGGTAGAAGAGAAGTATCCACTCTTCCCCTGATATGGGGAGGAGAGCTAATTTTAGGATTAATAGGGAGGTATGGTTGGGGAAGGGACCATGGCAACAGGTGACATGCCCCCTTATTGTGGTACATATATGCTCTGCCAGTCTCTTATCTATTTCAGCAACAAGCTGGCTGATAGCTCCTTCTGCTATCAGTGGTCAGATATTTACTTAAGCTGGAACAACCCTGGATTGTATAAAACTGACGGAGACTGCGACTGAAAACAGGCATTTCTGGGCTTCAGGGATGCATATTCAAGAACTAATCTAATTGGAGGATGAAGGAGAAAAAAGAGCAAACTATGCTTTCTACAGTTAAAACTAGCTTTTCTTTGCTCCTAAGCATCTAAACAAGCTCATACCTGCTAGCAATCTACTCATGCTACACCTTACAGCCAGATGAACTCTACACTTTGACTTTACTAAGACACTTTCAAATGAAGTCTTTGAAGATGTGGTGAGGCCTTAGCTGACATGGCAACAAGGAGGCAGGAAGCAGGGTTTTCCCCAGTGTGGAGTAAGAAGAGAACAGTACTTTGTGAACTGCCAGGGATATATGTATTAATCTTGAAAATTAACAGGTTCCCATTTTAAAATGTTTAGTTACACACTCTGCTCGAGTCACCTTTCATCTCAGGATTGTACCTGAATCAAAGTTTCTAATTCTGTCTGCTCCTGCCTTGGCCTTTTACATCAAGATAATACTGTAAGTTTACAAGAAATGAGTGATGGCTAAGCATAACAAAAGATAGGTAGCCAGATGAGCACCAGCTCACCAAGCAATTACCCTAGTCCCTTGACCAACTAGGGTGACCAGATAAAAAATGTGAAGAAGCGGGATGGGGGGTAATAGGTGCCTATAAGAAAAATTCCCAAATATCAGGACTGTCCCTATAAAATCAGGACATCTGGTCACCCTATGACCAACTGCTGCACACACATACCTTCAGCATGCAGTATCCACAGCGCCGCCGCCAAACATTGCTTGGAAATTGAGGCATCATTACTCTTTGCTCTTCATTCATCCCTACCTACAAAAAGGTGGTAAGAGAAAAGAGGGGACCTAAGACCATGTCGAAATGCCAAGCTAGGGGTGATTCCCAGTTTGTACATACATCCCCACACTAGCAGGAGTATAAATAGTAGCACAGCCATATAACACAAGCAGCAGCAGAAAAGGCACAGTTTAGCAGGGCAGAGTACAAACCTGCCTGAAACTGGTATTTGGCATGGCTATTATTTATACTTGCACTAACTTGATAAGAGCTACTGCAAGTACAAGTATGTGAGCTGGGAATCACACTTGTAGCTCATAGTGTAGACATAGCCTAAGGATGAGCAGTAAGGTTGATTTGTACTCCAGACTCTGGAGAGAGGGATGTAAAGTGTCTCAGACAACTCTCTCACAGTTTAGGAACATTGAACAATTCCTTGAGAAGTACAGAAGCTGTTAAGAAACAAAGGACATAGACCCAACACAGTGTATGACAACCTCAGCAATGCAAAGAATCCCATGAAATCCTACTTAATACACGATACACACACATAACTGTTCAGAGAGTCGGGCTATTTTAGCCATTGACAACCAGACAGTGTGTGGAGACAGAATGAAAGCTTTGGCATGGAGCCACATAGGATATAAGTAGTAATAAGACTGCTCTATCTGCCTCAAAATACAGGGGAAATGCATTTGCGTATAAGCAGTGCTGGTTGTTATAAACACAGACCAAAATTCACTTAAGTTTTGGAAGATTAAAGTGATAATGGATATTAAATTGCTTGTACAAGGCAAGATAAGGTGTCCAAGCATGTTAAAGAAGGATAAATATAAAATACCTGGGAGATATTTCCTTCTAGTTAAAGCACTCATCTGATTTTTGTACAAATCGATCTTTCAAGAGGGATACAGTAACAGAACAATTACCTTGTTCAGTAAATAGAGTTGTAAGGAGTACTTTCCTTCCAGCTTGCACCTCTATCCTGGTTTTCATATGCACAGCAATTGGCAGTAGTGAGGGAACATAAGGCAGCTATCTGTTCTACAGAGAATGTAGCAACTGAGACAAGTGAAGGCATCCGCTCAGTAAAACCAAGTGGGAGAGCATGTGGGTGCTAGGGGAAATTCAGAAGGGGACATGGTATGATAAATGCACCTAGCAACATTTGTGCGATTCCTGAGGCTCACTTTATAGAACCTAAACTCCGTGACTGCTTCTGCTTTTGTACACATTTTAAGAGTCCTCTATCCTAAATGTCAAAACAGTTTATATTGCATATTCTTATCTAGTATGTTGCAAAGAAAAACAAAATCTACAGGTTTTATAACCAGGAAGGTTGGTTCCCACGTTCCTTCATTCAGTCAACTATGATTCATGCTAAGAGAATGATTTACCTTCTCTTCCTCATCAGACTCAATGAAGCCTGGATCCATGAGAGACACTACAAAGTACAGCAAGACAGAGCAGAGAACCAGTAAGACAAATATCAGTGGCTGCAGCAACTCTCCATGCTCTTCCTGCTTTCGCAGATCTGAAAGAGGCCATCATAGAAGGAGTAAGTCCATGTGAAATGTTTACTGCAACAAGTTACTCTCCTTGACCTTATTGGCTATGGGATTCAAAGTGGGGCTGAATTCTATATCAACCGTGGGAAGTATGCCTCAACTGCTCAGGAAGTCGGGACCCATCACAGCTGTTCCCTCTGTAAGGGGAACTGACTATTTACAAAAAGAAGAACAGGAGTACTTGTGGCACCTTAGAGACTAACAAATTTATTAGAGCATAAGCTTTCGTGGACTACAGCCCACTTCTTCCATTCTATATGCATCCGAAGAAGTGGGCTGTAGTCCACGAAAGCTTATGCTCTAATAAATTTGTTAGTCTCTAAGGTGCCACAAGTACTCCTGTTCTTCTTTTTGCGGATACAGACTAACACGGCTGTTACTCTGAAA